>NC_090374.1:177822496-177844996 GCF_036365525.1 Heterodontus francisci | reverse complement strand
AGAGAGAGGGGGGAAACAGAGAGAGAGAGGGGGGGAACAGAGAGAGAGAGGGGGGGAACAGAGAGAGAGAGGGGGGGAACAGAGAGAGAGAGGGGGGGAACAGAGAGAGAGAGGGGGGGAACAGAGAGAGAGAGGGGGGGAACAGAGAGTGAGAGGGGGGGAACAGAGAGTGAGAGGGGGGGAACAGAGAGTGAGAGGGGGGGAACAGAGAGTGAGAGGGGGGGAACAGAGAGTGAGAGGGGGGGAACAGAGAGAGAGAGAGGGGGGGAACAGAGAGAGAGAGAGGGGGGGAACAGAGAGAGAGAGAGGGGGGGAACAGAGAGAGAGAGAGGGGGGAACAGAGAGAGAGAGAGGGGGGAACAGAGAGAGAGGGGGGGGGAACAGAGAGAGAGGGGGGGGGAACAGAGAGAGAGGGGGGGAACAGAGAGAGGGGGGGGAACAGAGAGAGAGGGGGGGAAACAGAGAGAGAGGGGGGAACAGAGAGAGAGAGGGGGGGAACAGAGAGAGAGAGGGGGGGAACAGAGAGAGAGAAGGGGGGAACAGAGAGAGAGAGGGGGGGAACAGAGAGAGAGGGGGGGGAACAGAGAGAGAGGGGGGGGAACAGAGAGAGAGAGGGGGGGAACAGAGAGAGAGAGGGGGGGAACAGAGAGAGAGAGGGGGGGAACAGAGAGAGAGAGGGGGGAACAGAGAGAGAGAGGGGGGAACAGAGAGAGAGGGGGGGAACAGAGAGAGAGAGGGGGGGGGAACAGAGAGAGAGAGGGGGGGGAACAGAGAGAGAGGGGGGGGGGAACAGAGAGAGAGGGGGGGAACAGAAAGAGAGAGGGGGGGGAACAGAGAGAGAGAGGGGGGGGGAACAGAGAGAGGGAGAGGGGGGGGAACAGAGAGAGGGAGAGGGGGGGAACAGAGAGAGGGTGGGGAAACAGAGAGAGAGAGGGGGGAAACAGAGAGAGAGGGGGGGAACAGAGAGAGAGAGGGGGGGAACAGAGAGAGAGGGGGGGAACAGAGAGAGAGAGGGGGGGAACAGAGAGAGAGAGGGGGGGAACAGAGAGAGAGAGGGGGGGAACAGAGAGAGAGAGGGGGGGAACAGAGAGAGAGAGGGGGGGAACAGAGAGAGGGGGGGGAACAGAGAGAGAGAGGGGGGGAACAGAGAGAGAGAGGGGGGGGAACAGAGAGAGAGAGGGGGGGGAACAGAGAGAGAGAGGGGGGAACAGAGAGAGAGAGGGGGGAACAGAGAGAGAGAGGGGGGAACAGAGAGAGAGAGGGGGGAACAGAGAGAGAGAGGGGGGGAGCAGAGAGAGAGGGGGAGACAGAGAGAGAGGGAGGGGGAGCAGAGAGAGAGGGAGGGGGAGCAGAGAGAGAGGGAGGGGGAGCAGAGAGAGAGGGAGGGGGAGCAGAGAGAGAGGGAGGGGGAGCAGAGAGAGAGGGAGGGGGAGCAGAGAGAGTGGGAGGGGGAGCAGAGAGAGTGGGAGGGGGAGCAGAGAGAGTGGGAGGGGGAGCAGAGAGAGTGGGAGGGGGAGCAGAGAGAGAGGGAGGGGGAGCTGAGAGAGAGGGAGGGGGAGCTGAGAGAGAGGGAGGGGGAGACGAGAGAGAGGGAGGGGGAGACGAGAGAGAGGGAGGGGGAGACGAGAGAGAGGGAGGGGGAGACGAGAGAGAGGGAGGGGGAGACGAGAGAGAGGGAGGGGGAGACGAGAGAGAGGGAGGGGGAGACGAGAGAGAGAGAGGGGGAGCAGAGAGAGAGAGGGGCGAGCAGAGAGAGAGAGAGAGAGAGACGGGGGGCGCAGAGAGAGAGGGGGAGCAGAGAGAGAGAGGGGGAGCAGAGAGAGAGAGGGCTGAACAAAGAGAGAGGGAGGGGGAGAACAAAGAGGGAGGGAGGGGGGAACAGAAAGAGGGAGGGAGGGGGAACAGAAAGAGAGGGGTAACAGAGAGAGAGGGGTAACAGAGAGAGGGAGGTAACAGAGAGAGGGAGGTAACAGAGAGAGGGAGGTAACAGAAAGAGAGGGGTAACAGAGAGAGAGGGGTAACAGAGAGAGAGGGGTAACAGAGAGAGGGAGGTAACAGAGAGAGGGAGGTAACAGAGAGAGGGAGGTAACAGAGAGAGGGAGGTAACAGAGAGAGGGGGGTAACAGAGAGAGGGGGGTAACAGAGAGAGGGGGGTAACAGAGAGAGGGGGTAACACAGAGAGAGGGGTAACACAGAGAGAGGGGGGAGCACAGAGAGAGAGGAGGGGGAAACAGAGAGGGGGGTGAAACACAGCGAGAGAGATAGGGAAACAGAGAGAGAGAGAGGGGGGAAACAGAGAGGGAGAGAGAGGGGTATCACAGAGAGAGAGAGAGAGGGGTAACAGAGAGTGAGAGGGGGGAATAGAGTGAGAGGGAGGAACACAGAGAGAGAAAGCGGGGAACACAGAGAAAGAGGCGGAACAGAGAGAGAGGGAGGGGGAAGACAGAGAGAGGGAGGGGGAAGACAGAGAGAGGGAGGGGGAAGACAGAGAGAGGGAGGGGGAAGACAGAGAGAGGGAGGGGGAAGACAGAGAGAGGGAGGGGGAAGAGAGAGAGAGGGAGGGGGAAGAGAGAGAGAGGGAGGGGGAAGAGAGAGCGAGGGAGGGGGAACAGAGAGCGAGGGAGGGGGAACAGAGAGCGAGGGAGGGGGAGCAGAGAGTGAGGGAGGGGGGAACAGAGAGCGAGGGAAGGGGAACAGAGAGCGAGAGGGGGAACAGTGAAAGAGGGAAGAGAGAGAGAGAGAGACGGGAGCAGAGATAGAGGGAGGGGGAACACAGAGCGAGAGGGGGAGCAGAGAGAGAGTAAGGGGCAACACAGAGCGAGAGGGGGAGCAGAGAGAGAGAGTAAGAGGAACACAGAGGGAGAGAGGGGGGGAACAGAGAGAGAGAGGGGGGAAACAGAGAGAGAGAGAGGGGGAAACAGAGAGAAGGAGGGGGGAAACAGAGAGAGAGAGGGGGGAAACAGAGAGAGAGAGGGGGGAAACAGAGAGAGAGAGGGGGGAAACAGAGAGAGAGAGGGGGGAAACAGAGAGAGAGAGGGGGGGAACAGAGAGAGAGAGGGGGGGGAACAGAGAGAGAGAGGGGGGGAACAGAGAGAGAGAGGGGGAACAGAGAGAGAGAGGGGGGGAACAGAGAGAGAGAGGGGGGGAACAGAGAGAGAGAGGGGGGGAACAGAGAGAGAGAGGGGGGGAACAGAGAGAGAGAGGGGGGGGAACAGAGAGAGAGAGGGGGGGAACAGAGAGAGAGGGGGGGGGGAACAGAGAGAGAGGGGGGGAACAGAGAGAGAGGGGGGGGGAACAGAGAGAGAGGGGGGGGGAACAGAGAGAGAGGGGGGGGGAACAGAGAGAGAGGGGGGGGGAACAGAGAGAGAGGGGGGGGGAACAGAGAGAGAGGGGGGGGGAACAGAGAGAGAGGGGGGGGGAACAGAGAGAGAGGGGGGGGGAACAGAGAGAGAGGGGGGGGGAACAGAGAGAGAGGGGGGGGGAACAGAGAGAGAGGGGGGGGGGAACAGAGAGAGAGGGAGGGGGAGACGAGAGAGAGAGGGGGGGAGAACAGAGAGAGGGAGGGGGAACAGAGAGCGAGGGAGGGGGAACAGAGAGCGAGGGAGGGGGAACAGAGAGCGAGGGAGGGGGAACAGAGAGCGAGGGAGGGGGAACAGAGAGCGAGGGAGGGGGAACAGAGAGCGAGAGAAGGGGAACAGAGAGCGAGAGAAGGGGAACAGAGAGCGAGAGAAGGGGAACAGAGAGCGAGAGAAGGGGAACAGAGAGCGAGAGAAGGGGAACAGTGAAAGAGGGAAGAGAGAGAGAGAGAGACGGGAGCAGAGATAGAGGGAGGGGGAAACAGAGAGAGAGAGGGGGGAAACAGAGAGAGAGAGGGGGGAAACAGAGAGAGAGAGGGGGGAAACAGAGAGAGAGAGGGGGGAAACAGAGAGAGAGAGGGGGGAAACAGAGAGAGAGAGGGGGGAAACAGAGAGAGAGAGGGGGGAAACAGAGAGAGAGAGGGGGGAAACAGAGAGAGAGAGGGGGAAACAGAGAGAGAGAGGGGGGAAACAGAGAGAGAGAGGGGGGAAACAGAGAGAGAGAGGGGGGAAACAGAGAGAGAGGGGGAGACAGAGAGAGAGGGAGGGGGAGCAGAGAGAGAGGGAGGGGGAGCAGAGAGAGAGGGAGGGGGAGCAGAGAGAGAGGGAGGGGGAGCAGAGAGAGAGGGAGGGGGAGCAGAGAGAGAGGGAGGGGGAGCAGAGAGAGTGGGAGGGGGAGCAGAGAGAGTGGGAGGGGGAGCAGAGAGAGTGGGAGGGGGAGCAGAGAGAGTGGGAGGGGGAGCAGAGAGAGAGGGAGGGGGAGCTGAGAGAGAGGGAGGGGGAGCTGAGAGAGAGGGAGGGGGAGACGAGAGAGAGGGAGGGGGAGACGAGAGAGAGGGAGGGGGAGACGAGAGAGAGGGAGGGGGAGACGAGAGAGAGGGAGGGGGAGACGAGAGAGAGGGAGGGGGAGACGAGAGAGAGAGAGGGGGAGCAGAGAGAGAGAGGGGCGAGCAGAGAGAGAGAGAGAGAGAGACGGGGGGCGCAGAGAGAGAGGGGGAGCAGAGAGAGAGAGGGGGAGCAGAGAGAGAGAGGGGGAGCAGAGAGAGAGAGGGCTGAACAAAGAGAGAGGGAGGGGGAGAACAAAGAGGGAGGGAGGGGGGAACAGAAAGAGGGAGGGAGGGGGAACAGAAAGAGAGGGGTAACAGAGAGAGAGGGTTAACAGAGAGAGGGAGGTAACAGAGAGAGGGAGGTAACAGAGAGAGGGAGGTAACAGAGAGAGGGAGGTAACAGAGAGAGGGAGGTAACAGAGAGAGGGGGGTAACAGAGAGAGGGGGTAACACAGAGAGAGGGGGTAACACAGAGAGAGGGGTAACACAGAGAGAGGGGGGAAACAGAGAGAGAGAGGGGGGAAACAGAGAGAGAGAGGGGGGGAACAGAGAGTGAGAGGGGGGGAACAGAGAGAGAGAGAGGGGGGGAACAGAGAGAGAGAGAGGGGGGAACAGAGAGAGAGGGGGGGGGGAACAGAGAGAGAGGGGGGGAACAGAGAGAGGGGGGGGGAACAGAGAGAGGGGGGGGAACAGAGAGAGAGGGGGGGAAACAGAGAGAGAGGGGGGAACAGAGAGAGAGAGGGGGGGAACAGAGAGAGAGAGGGGGGGAACAGAGAGAGAGAAGGGGGGAACAGAGAGAGAGAAGGGGGGAACAGAGAGAGAGAAGGGGGGAACAGAGAGAGAGAGGGGGGAACAGAGAGAGAGAATGGGGGGAACAGAGAGAGAGAGGGGGGGAACAGAGAGAGAGAGGGGGGGAACAGAGAGAGAGAGGGGGGGAACAGAGAGAGAGAGGGGGGAACAGAGAGAGAGAGGGGGGAACAGAGAGAGAGAGGGGGGAACAGAGAGAGAGAGGGGGGAACAGAGAGAGAGAGGGGGGGGGAACAGAGAGAGAGAGGGGGGGGGGGGAACAGAGAGAGAGGGGGGGAACAGAAAGAGAGAGGGGGGGGGGGAACAGAGAGAGGGGGGGGAACAGAGAGAGGGTGGGGAAACAGAGAGAGAGAGGGGGGAAACAGAGAGAGAGGGGGGGAACAGAGAGAGAGAGGGGGGGAACAGAGAGAGAGAGGGGGGGAACAGAGAGAGAGAGGGGGGGGAACAGAGAGAGAGAGGGGGGGGAACAGAGAGAGAGAGGGGGTGGGAACAGAGAGAGAGAGGGGGGGAACAGAGAGAGAGAGGGGGGGAACAGAGAGAGAGAGGGGGGGAACAGAGAGAGAGAGGGGGGGAACAGAGAGAGAGGGGGGGAAGAGAGAGAGAGAGGGGGGGAACAGAGAGAGGGGGGGGGAACAGAGAGAGAGAGGGGGGGGAACAGAGAGAGGGAGGAGGGGGAACAGAAAGAGAGGGGTAACAGAGAGAGAGGGGTAACAGAGAGAGGGAGGTAACAGAGAGAGGGAGGTAACAGAGAGAGGGAGGTAACAGAGAGAGGGAGGTAACAGAGAGAGGGAGGTAACAGAGAGAGGGGGGTAACAGAGAGAGGGGGTAACACAGAGAGAGGGGGTAACACAGAGAGAGGGGTAACACAGAGAGAGGGGGGAAACAGAGAGAGAGAGGGGGGAAACAGAGAGAGAGAGGGGGGGAACAGAGAGTGAGAGGGGGGAACAGAGAGAGAGAGAGGGGGGGAACAGAGAGAGAGAGAGGGGGGAACAGAGAGAGAGGGGGGGGGGAACAGAGAGAGAGGGGGGGAACAGAGAGAGGGGGGGGGAACAGAGAGAGGGGGGGGAACAGAGAGAGAGGGGGGGAAACAGAGAGAGAGGGGGGAACAGAGAGAGAGAGGGGGGAACAGAGAGAGAGAGGGTAACACAGAGAGAGGGGTAACACAGAGAGAGGGGGGGAAACAGAGAGAGAGAGGGGGGAAACAGAGAGAGAGAGGGGGGGGAACAGAGAGTGAGAGGGGGGGAACAGAGAGAGAGAGAGGGGGGGAACAGAGAGAGAGAGAGGGGGGAACAGAGAGAGAGGGGGGGGGGGAACAGAGAGAGAGGGGGGGAACAGAGAGAGGGGGGGGGAACAGAGAGAGGGGGGGGAACAGAGAGAGAGGGGGGGAAACAGAGAGAGAGGGGGGAACAGAGAGAGAGAGGGGGGGAACAGAGAGAGAGAGGGGGGGAACAGAGAGAGAGAAGGGGGGAACAGAGAGAGAGAAGGGGGGAACAGAGAGAGAGAAGGGGGAACAGAGAGAGAGAGGGGGGAACAGAGAGAGAGAATGGGGGGAACAGAGAGAGAGAGGGGGGGAACAGAGAGAGAGAGGGGGGGAACAGAGAGAGAGAGGGGGGGAACAGAGAGAGAGAGGGGGGAACAGAGAGAGAGAGGGGGGAACAGAGAGAGAGAGGGGGGAACAGAGAGAGAGAGGGGGGGGAACAGAGAGAGAGAGGGGGGGGGAACAGAGAGAGAGAGGGGGGGGGGAACAGAGAGAGAGGGGGGGAACAGAAAGAGAGAGGGGGGGGAACAGAGAGAGAGAGGGGGGGGGGGAACAGAGAGAGGGGGGGGGAACAGAGAGAGGGTGGGGAAACAGAGAGAGAGAGGGGGGAAACAGAGAGAGAGGGGGGAACAGAGAGAGAGAGGGGGGGAACAGAGAGAGAGAGGGGGGGAACAGAGAGAGAGAGGGGGGGGAACAGAGAGAGAGAGGGGGGGGAACAGAGAGAGAGAGGGGGTGGGAACAGAGAGAGAGAGGGGGGGAACAGAGAGAGAGAGGGGGGGAACAGAGAGAGAGAGGGGGGGAACAGAGAGAGAGAGGGGGGGAACAGAGAGAGAGGGGGGGAAGAGAGAGAGAGAGGGGGGGAACAGAGAGAGGGGGGGGGAACAGAGAGAGAGAGGGGGGGGAACAGAGAGAGAGAGGGGGGGAACAGAGAGAGAGAGGGGGGGGAACAGAGAGAGAGAGGGGGGAACAGAGAGAGAGAGGGGGGGAACAGAGAGAGAGAGGGGGGAACAGAGAGAGAGAGGGGGAACAGAGAGAGAGAGGGGGGGAGCAGAGAGAGAGGGGGAGACAGAGAGAGAAGGCGGGGGAACAGAGAGAGAGAGGGGGGAACAGAGAGAGAGGGAGGGAGCAGAGAGAGAGAGAGATGGGGAGCAGAGAGAGAGAGATGGGGAGCAGAGAGAGAGGGAGGGGGAGCAGAGAGAGAGGGAGGGGGAGCAGAGAGAGAGGGGAGGGGGAGCAGAGAGAGAGGGAGGGGGAGCAGAGAGAGTGGGAGGGGGAGCAGAGAGAGTGGGAGGGGGAGCAGAGAGAGTGGGAGGGGGAGCAGAGAGAGAGGGAGGGGGAGCTGAGAGAGAGGGAGGGGGGAGCTGAGAGAGAGGGAGGGGGAGACGAGAGAGAGGGAGGGGGGAGACGAGAGAGAGGGAGGGGGAGACGAGAGAGAGGGAGGGGGAGACGAGAGAGAGGGAGGGGGAGACGAGAGAGAGGGAGGGGGAGACGAGAGAGAGAGAGGGGGAGCAGAGAGAGAGAGGGGCGAGCAGAGAGAGAGAGAGAGAGAGACGGGGGGCGCAGAGAGAGAGAGGGGGAGCAGAGAGAGAGAGGGGGAGCAGAGAGAGAGAGGGGGAGCAGAGAGAGAGAGGGCTGAACAAAGAGAGAGGGAGGGGGAGAACAAAGAGGAGGGAGGGGCAAACAGAAAGAGGGAGGGAGGGGGAACAGAAAGAGAGGGGGTAACAGAGAGAGAGGGGTAACAGAGAGAGGGAGGTAACAGAGAGAGGGAGGTAACAGAGAGAGGGAGGTAACAGAGAGAGGGAGGTAACAGAGAGAGGGGGTAACACAGAGAGAGGGGGTAACACAGAGAGAGGGGGTAACACAGAGAGAGGGGGGTAACACAGAGAGAGGGGTAACACAGAGAGAGGGGTAACACAGAGAGAGGGGGGAGCACAGAGAGAGGGGGGGGAACAGAGAGAGAGAGGGGGGGGGAACAGAGAGAGAGAGGGGGGGGAACAGAGAGAGAGAGGGGGGAACAGAGAGAGAGAGGGGGGGAACAGAGAGAGAGAGGGGGGGAACAGAGAGAGAGAGGGGGGGAACAGAGAGAGAGAGGGGGGGAACAGAGAGAGAGAAGGGGGGAACAGAGAGAGAGAAGGGGGGAACAGAGAGAGAGAGGGGGGAACAGAGAGAGAGAGGGGGGAACAGAGAGAGAGAGGGGGAACAGAGAGAGAGAGGGGGGAACAGAGAGAGAGAGGGGGAACAGAGAGAGAGAGGGGGAACAGAGAGAGAGAGGGGGAACAGAGAGAGAGAGGGGGGGGAGCAGAGCGAGAGAGAGGGGGAGACAGAGAGAGAAGGCGGGGGAACAGAGAGAGAGAGGGGGGAACAGAGAGAGAGGGAGGGAGCAGAGAGAGAGAGAGATGGGGAGCAGAGAGAGAGAGATGGGGAGCAGAGAGAGAGGGAGGGGGAGCAGAGAGAGAGGGAGGGGGAGCAGAGAGAGAGGGAGGGGGAGCAGAGAGAGTGGGAGGGGGAGCAGAGAGAGTGGGAGGGGGAGCAGAGAGAGAGGGAGGGGGAGCTGAGAGAGAGGGAGGGGAGCTGAGAGAGAGGGAGGGGGAGACGAGAGAGAGGGAGGGGGAGACGAGAGAGAGGGAGGGGGAGACGAGAGAGAGGGAGGGGGAGACGAGAGAGAGGGAGGGGGAGACGAGAGAGAGGGAGGGGGAGACGAGAGAGAGGGAGGGGGAGACGAGAGAGAGGGGAGGGGGAGCAGAGAGAGAGAGGGGGAGCAGAGAGAGAGAGGGGGAGCAGAGAGAGAGAGGGGCGAGCAGAGAGAGAGAGAGAGAGATGGGGGGCGCAGAGAGAGAGAGGGGGAGCAGAGAGAGAAAGGAAGAGGAACACAGAGGGAGAGAGGGGGGGAACAGAGGGAGAGAGGGGGGGAACAGAGAGAGAGAGGGGGGAAAGAGAGAGAGAGAGGGGGGAAACAGAGAGAGAGAGAGGGGGGAAACAGAGAGAGAGAGAGGGGGGAAACAGAGAGAGAGAGGGGGGAAACAGAGAGAGAGAGGGGGGAAACAGAGAGAGAGAGGGGGGAAACAGAGAGAGAGAGGGGGGAAACAGAGAGAGAGAGGGGGGAAACAGAGAGAGAGAGGGGGGGAACAGAGAGAGAGAGGGGGGGAACAGAGAGAGAGAGGGGGGGGAACAGAGAGAGAGAGGGGGGAACAGAGAGAGAGAGGGGGGGAACAGAGAGAGAGAGAGGGGGGGAACAGAGAGAGAGAGGGGGGAACAGAGAGAGAGAGGGGGGGAACAGAGAGATAGAGGGGGGAAACAGAGAGATAGAGGGGGGGAACAGAGAGAGAGAGGGGGGGAACAGAGAGAGAGAGGGGGGGAACAGAGAGAGAGAGGGGGGGAACAGAGAGAGAGAGGGGGGGAACAGAGAGAGAGAGGGGGGGAACAGAGAGAGAGAGGGGGGGAACAGAGAGAGAGAGGGAGGGAACAGAGAGAGAGAGAGGGGAGGAACAGAGAGAGAGAGAGGGGAGGAACAGAGAGAGAGGGGGGGAAACAGAGAGAGAGGGGGGGAACAGAGAGAGAGAGGGGGGGGAACAGAGAGAGAGAGGGGGGAACAGAGAGAGAGAGGGGGAACAGAGAGAGAGGGGGAACAGAGAGAGAGAGGGGGGGAGCAGAGCGAGAGAGAGGGGGAGACAGAGAGAGAAGGCGGGGGAACAGAGAGAGAGAGGGGGGAACAGAGAGAGAGGGAGGGAGCAGAGAGAGAGAGAGATGGGGAGCAGAGAGAGAGAGATGGGGAGCAGAGAGAGAGGGAGGGGGAGCAGAGAGAGAGGGAGGGGGAGCAGAGAGAGAGGGAGGGGGAGCAGAGAGAGTGGGAGGGGGAGCAGAGAGAGTGGGAGGGGGAGCAGAGAGAGAGGGAGGGGGAGCTGAGAGAGAGGGAGGGGGAGCTGAGAGAGAGGGAGGGGGAGCTGAGAGAGAGGGAGGGGGAGACGAGAGAGAGGGAGGGGGAGACGAGAGAGAGGGAGGGGGAGACGAGAGAGAGGGAGGGGGAACGAGAGAGAGGGAGGGGGAGACGAGAGAGAGGGAGGGGGAGCAGAGAGAGAGAGGGGGAGCAGAGAGAGAGAGGGGCGAGCAGAGAGAGAGAGAGAGAGACGGGGGGCGCAGAGAGAGAGAGGGGGAGCAGAGAGAGAGAGGGGGAGCAGAGAGAGAGAGGGGGAGCAGAGAGAGAGAGGCTGAACAAAGAGGGAGGGAGGGGGAGAACAAAGAGGGAGGGAGGGGGAGAACAAAGAGGGAGGGAGGGGGGAACAGAAAGAGGGAGGGAGGGGGAACAGAAAGAGAGGGGTAACAGAGAGAGAGGGTAACAGAGAGAGGGAGGTAACAGAGAGAGGGAGGTAACAGAGAGAGGGAGGTAACAGAGAGAGGGAGGTAACAGAGAGAGGGGGTAACACAGAGAGAGGGGGTAACACAGAGAGAGGGGGTAACACAGAGAGAGGGGTAACACAGAGAGAGGGGTAACACAGAGAGAGGGGGGAGCACAGAGAGAGAGGAGGGGGAAACAGAGAGGGGGGTGAAACACAGCGAGAGAGATAGGGAAACAGAGAGAGGAGAGGGGGGAAACAGAGAGGGAGAGAGAGGGGTATCACAGAGAGAGAGAGAGGGGTAACAGAGAGTGAGAGGGGGGAATAGAGTGAGAGGGAGGAACAGAGAGAGAGAAAGCGGGGAACACAGAGAAAGAGGCGGAACAGAGAGAGACGGAGGGGGAAGAGAGAGAGAGGGAGGGGGAAGACAGAGAGAGGGAGGGGGAAGACAGAGAGAGGGAGGGGGAAGACAGAGAGAGGGAGGGGGAAGACAGAGAGAGGGAGGGGAAGACAGAGAGAGGGAGGGGGAAGACAGAGAGAGGGAGGGGGAAGAGAGAGAGAGGGAGGGGAAGAGAGAGCGAGGGAGGGGGAACAGAGAGCGAGGGAGGGGGAGCAGAGAGTGAGGGAGGGGGGAACAGAGAGCGAGAGAAGGGGAACAGAGAGCGAGAGGGGGAACAGTGAAAGAGGGAAGAGAGAGAGAGAGAGACGGGAGCAGAGATAGAGGGAGGGGGAACACAGAGCGAGAGGGGGAGCAGAGAGAGAGTAAGGGGCAACACAGAGCGAAAGGGGAGCAGAGAGAGAGAGTAAGAGGAACACAGAGGGAGAGAGGGGGGGAACAGAGAGAGAGAGGGGGGAAACAGAGAGAGAGAGGGGGAAACAGAGAGAGAGAGGGGGGAAACAGAGAGAGAGAGGGGGGAAACAGAGAGAGAGAGGGGGGAAACAGAGAGAGAGAGGGGGGGAAACAGAGAGAGAGAGGGGGGAAACAGAGAGAGAGAGGGGGGGGAACAGAGAGAGAGAGGGGGGGGAACAGAGAGAGAGAGGGGGGGAACAGAGAGAGAGAGGGGGGGAACAGAGAGAGAGGGGGGGGAACAGAGAGAGAGGGGGGGGAACAGAGAGAGAGGGGGGGGAACAGAGAGAGAGGGGGGGGGAACAGAGAGAGAGGGGGGGGGAACAGAGAGAGAGGGGGGGGGAACAGAGAGAGGGGGGGGGGGGGAACAGAGAGAGAGGGGGGGGGAACAGAGAGAGAGGGGGGGGAACAGAGAGAGAGGGGGGGGGGAACAGAGAGAGAGGGGGGGAAACAGAGAGAGAGGGGGGGAACAGAGAGAGAGAGGGGGGGGAACAGAGAGAGAGAGGGGGGGAACAGAGAGAGAGAGGGGGGGGAACAGAGAGAGAGGGGGGGGAACAGAGAGAGAGGGGGGGAACAGAGAGAGAGAGGGGGGGAAGAGAGAGAGAGAGGGGGGAAGAGAGAGAGAGAGGGGGGAACAGAGAGAGAGAGGGGGGAACAGAGAGAGAGAGGGGGGAACAGAGAGAGAGAGGGGGGAACAGAGAGAGAGAGGTGGGGAACAGAGAGAGAGAGGGGGGAACAGAGAGAGAGAGGGGGGAACAGAGAGAGAGAGGGGGGAACAGAGAGAGAGAGGGGGGGAACAGAGAGAGAGAGGGGGGGAACAGAGAGAGAGAGGGGGGGAACAGAGAGAGAGAGGGGGGGAACAACAGAGAGAGAGAGGGGGGGGAACAGAGAGAGAGAGGGGGGGAACAGA
Organism: Heterodontus francisci; assembly: GCF_036365525.1. NCBI lineage: Eukaryota > Metazoa > Chordata > Chondrichthyes > Heterodontiformes > Heterodontidae > Heterodontus > Heterodontus francisci. The sequence goes on along the minus strand of NC_090374.1, from coordinate 177,832,441 downwards.
GAGAGAGAGGGGGGGAACAGAGAGAGAGAGGGGGGGGGGAACAGAGAGAGAGAGGGGGGGGGGAACAGAGAGAGAGAGGGGGGGAACAGAGAGAGAGAGGGGGGGGGAACAGAGAGAGAGAGGGGGGGAACAGAGAGAGAGAGGGGGGGAACAGAGAGAGAGAGGGGGGGAACAGAGAGAGAGAGGGGGGGAACAGAGAGAGAGAGGGGGGGAACAGAGAGAGAGAGGGGGGGAACAGAGAGAGAGAGGGGGGGAACAGAGAGAGAGAGGGGGGGAACAGAGAGAGAGAGGGGGGGAACAGAGAGAGAGAGGGGGGGAACAGAGAGAGAGAGGGGGGGAACAGAGAGAGAGGGGGGGGAACAGAGAGAGAGAGGGGGGGGAACAGAGAGAGAGAGGGGGGGGAACAGAGAGAGAGAGGGGGGGGACAGAGTGAGAGAGGGGGGGAACAGAGAGAGAGAGGGGGGGAACAGAGAGAGAGAGGGGGGGAACAGAGAGAGAGGGGGGGGGAACAGAGAGAGGGGGGGGGAACAGAGAGAGAGAGGGGGGGGAACAGAGAGAGAGAGGGGGGGGAACAGAGAGAGAGGGGTGGGAACAGAGAGAGAGAGGGGGGGGAACAGAGAGAGAGAGGGTGGGAACAGAGAGAGAGAGGGGGGGAACAGAGAGAGAGAGGGGGGGAACAGAGAGAGAGAGGGGGGGAACAGAGAGAGAGAGGGGGGAACAGAGAGAGAGAGGGGGAACAGAGAGAGAGAAGGGGGGAGCAGAGAGAGAGAGAGGGGGAGACAGAGAGAGAAGGCGGGGGAAGAGAGAGAGAGAGGGGGGAACAGAGAGAGAGGGAGGGAGCAGAGAGAGAGAGAGATGGGGAGCAGAGAGAGAGAGATTGGGAGCAGAGAGAGAGGGAGGGGGAGCAGAGAGAGAGGGAGGGGGAGCAGAGAGAGAGGGAGGGGGAACAGAGAGAGAGGGAGGGGGAACAGAGAGAGAGGGAGGGGGAACAGAGAGAGAGGGAGGAGGAACAGAGAGCGAGGGAGGGGGAACAGAGAGCGAGGGAGGGGGAACAGAGAGCGAGGGAGGGGGAACAGAGAGCGAGGGAGGGGGAACAGAGAGCGAGAGAAGGGGAACAGAGAGCGAGAGAAGGGGAACAGAGAGCGAGAGAAGGGGAACAGAGAGCGAGAGAAGGGGAACAGAGAGCGAGAGGGGGAACAGTGAAAGAGGGAAGAGAGAGAGAGAGAGACGGGAGCAGAGATAGAGGGAGGGGGAACACAGAGCGAGAGGGGGAGCAGAGAGAGAGTAAGGGGCAACACAGAGCGAGAGGGGGAGCAGAGAGAGAGAGGAAGAGGAACACAGAGGGAGAGAGGGGGGGGAACAGAGAGAGAGAGGGGGGAAAGAGAGAGAGAGAGGGGGGAAACAGAGAGAGAGAGAGGGGGGGAAACAGAGAGAGAGAGAGGGGGGAAACAGAGAGAGAGAGGGGGGAAATAGAGAGAGAGAGGGGGGAAATAGAGAGAGAGAGGGGGGGGAACAGAGAGAGAGAGGGGGGGGAACAGAGAGAGAGAGGGGGGGAACAGAGAGAGAGAGGGGGGGGAACAGAGAGATAGAGGGGGGGAACAGAGAGAGAGAGGGGGGGAACAGAGAGAGAGAGGGGGGAACAGAGAGAGAGAGGGGGGAACAGAGAGAGAGAGGGGGGGAACAGAGAGAGAGAGGGGGGGAACAGAGAGAGAGAGGGAGGGAACAGAGAGAGAGAGAGGGGAGGAACAGAGAGAGAGGGGGGGGGAAATAGAGAGAGAGGGGGGGAACAGAGAGAGAGAGGGGGGGAACAGAGAGAGAGAGGAGGGGAACAGAGAGAGAGGGGGGGGAACAGAGAGAGAGGGGGGGGGGAACAGAGAGAGAGAGGGGGGGGAACAGAGAGAGAGAGGGGGGGGAACAGAGAGAGAGAGGGGGGGAACAGAGAGAGAGAGGGGGGGAACAGAGAGAGAGAGGGGGGGAACAGAGAGAGAGAGGGGGGGAACAGAGAGAGAGAGGGGGGAACAGAGAGAGAGAGGGGGGGAACAGAGAGAGAGAGGGGGGGAACAGAGAGAGAGAGGGGGGGAACAGAGAGAGAGAGGGGGGAACAGAGAGAGAGAGGGGGGGAACAGAGAGAGAGAGGGGGGGGAACAGAGAGAGAGAATGGGGGGGGGAACAGAGAGAGAGAGTGGGGGGGGAACAGAGAGAGAGAGTGGGGGGGGAACAGAGAGAGAGAGGGGGGGGGGAACAGAGAGAGAGAGGGGGGGGGAACAGAGAGAGAGTGGGAGGGGGAGCTGAGAGAGAGGGAGGGGGAGCTGAGAGAGAGGGAGGAGGAGCTGAGAGAGAGGGAGGGGGAGACGAGAGAGAGGGGGGAGACGAGAGAGAGGGAGGGGGAGCAGAGAGAGAGAGGGGGGAGCAGAGAGAGAGAGAGAGAGAGGGGGGGCGCAGAGAGAGAGAGGGGGAGCAGAGAGAGAGAGAGGGGGAGCAGAGAGAGCGAGGGCTGAACAAAGAGAGAGGGAGGGGGGAGAACAAAGAGAGAGGGAGGGAGAGAACAAAGAGAGAGGGAGGGGGAGAACAAAGAGGGAGGGAGGGGGAGAACAAAGAGGGAGGGAGGGGGAACAGAAAGAGGGAGGGAGGGGGAACAGAAAGAGAGGGGTAACAGAGAGAGGGAGGTAACAGAGAGAGGGAGGTAACAGAGAGAGGGAGGTAACACAGAGAGAGGGGGTAACACAGAGAGAGGGGGGTAACACAGAGAGAGGGGTAACACAGAGAGAGGGGTAACACAGAGAGAGGGGGGAGTACAGAGAGAGAGGAGGGGGAAACAGAGAGGGGGGTGAAACACAGCGAGAGAGATAGGGAAACAGAGAGAGAGAGAGTGGGGAAACAGAGAGGGAGAGAGAGGGGTATCACAGAGAGAGAGAGAGAGAGGGGGGAGCAGAGAGAGAGAGGGGGAAGAGAGAGAGAGACGGGTAACAGAGAGTGAGAGGGGGGAATAGAGTGAGAGGGAGGAACACAGAGAGAGAAAGGGGGGAAGAGAGAGAGAGGGAGGGGGAAGAGAGAGAGAGGGAGGGGGAAGAGAGAGAGAGGGAGGGGGAAGAGAGAGAGAGGGAGGGGGAAGAGAGAGCGAGGGAGGGGGAAGAGAGAGCGAGGGAGGGGGAAGAGAGAGCGAGGGAGGGGGAAGAGAGAGCGAGGGAGGGGGAAGAGAGAGCGAGGGAGGGGGAAGAGAGAGCGAGGGAGGGGGAAGAGAGAGCGAGGGAGGGGGAAGAGAGAGCGAGGGAGGGGGAAGAGAGCGAGGGAGGGGGAAGAGAGAGCGAGGGAGGGGGAAGAGAGAGCGAGGGAGGGGGAAGAGAGAGCGAGGGAGGGGGAAGAGAGAGCGAGGGAGGGGGAAGAGAGAGCGAGGGAGGGGAAGAGAGAGCGAGGGAGGGGGAAGAGAGAGCGAGGGAGGGGGAACAGAGAGCGAGGGAGGGGGAACAGAGAGCGAGGGAGGGGGAACAGAGAGCGAGAGGGGGAACAGTGAAAGAGAGAGAGAGAGACGGGAGCAGAGATAGAGGGAGGGGGAACACAGAGCGAGAGGGGGAGCAGAGAGAGAGTAAGGGGCAACACAGAGCGAGAGGGGGAGCAGAGAGAGAGAGTAAGAGGAACACAGAGGGAGAGAGGGGGGGAACAGAGAGAGAGAGGGGGAAACAGAGAGAGAGAGGGGGAAACAGAGAGAGAGAGGGGGGAAACAGAGAGAGAGAGGGGGGAACAGAGAGAGAGAGGGGGAAACAGAGAGAGAGAGGGGGAAACAGAGAGAAAGAGGGGGGAAACAGAGAGAGAGAGGGGGGAAACAGAGAGAGAGAGGGGGGAAACAGAGAGAGAGAGGGGGGAAACAGAGAGAGAGAGGGGGGGAACAGAGAGAGAGAGGGGGGAACAGAGAGAGAGAGGGGGGAACAGAGAGAGAGAGGGGGGGAACAGAGAGAGAGAGGGGGGAACAGAGAGAGAGAGAGGGGGGGAACAGAGAGAGAGAGGGGGGGAACAGAGAGAGAGAGGGGGGGAACAGAGAGAGAGAGGGGGGAACAGAGAGAGAGAGGGGGGAACAGAGAGAGAGAGGGGGGAACAGAGAGAGAGAGGGGGGAACAGAGAGAGAGAGGGGGGGAACAGAGAGAGAGAGGGGGGGAACAGAGAGAGAGAGGGGGGGAACAGAGAGAGAGAGGGGGGGAACAGAGAGAGAGAGAGGGGAGGAACAGAGAGAGAGGGGGGGGGGAAATAGAGAGAGAGGGGGGGAACAGAGAGAGAGAGGGGGGGAACAGAGAGAGAGAGGAGGGGAACAGAGAGAGAGGGGGGGGAACAGAGAGAGAGGGGGGGGAACAGAGAGAGAGGTGGGGGAACAGAGAGAGAGAGGGGGGGAACAGAGAGAGAGAGGGGGGGAACAGAGAGAGAGAGGGGGGGAACAGAGAGAGAGAGGGGGGGAACAGAGAGAGAGAGGGGGGGAACAGAGAGAGAGAGGGGGGGAACAGAGAGAGAGAGGGGGGGGAACAGAGAGAGAGAGTGGGGGGGGAACAGAGAGAGAGAGTGGGGGGGGAACAGAGAGAGAGAGGGGGGGGGAACAGAGAGAGAGTGGGAGGGGGAGCTGAGAGAGAGGGAGGGGGAGCTGAGAGAGAGGGAGGGGGAGACGAGAGAGAGGGGGAGACGAGAGAGAGGGAGGGGGAGCAGAGAGAGAGAGGGGGGAGCAGAGAGAGAGAGAGAGAGAGAGGGGGGGCGCATAGAGAGAGAGGGGGAGCAGAGAGAGAGGGGGGAGCAGAGAGAGAGAGGGGGAGCAGAGAGAGAGAGGGCTGAACAAAGAGAGAGGGAGGGGGAGAACAAAGAGAGAGGGAGGGGGGAGAACAAAGAGGGAGGGAGGGGGGAGAACAAAGAGGGAGGGAGGGGGAACAGAAAGAGGGAGGGTGGGGGAACAGAAAGAGAGGGGTAACAGAGAGAGGGAGGTAACAGAGAGAGGGAGGTAACAGAGAGAGGGAGGTAACACAGAGAGAGGGGGTAACACAGAGAGAGGGGTAACACAGAGAGAGGGGTAACACAGAGAGAGGGGTAACACAGAGAGAGGGGTAACACAGAGAGAGGGGGAACAGAGAGAGAGAGGGGGGAACAGAGAGAGAGAGGGGGGAACAGAGAGAGAGAGGGGGAACAGAGAGAGAGAGGGGGGGAACAGAGAGAGAGAGGGGGGGAACAGAGAGAGAGAGGGGGGGAACAGAGAGAGAGAGGGGGGGAACAGAGAGAGAGAGGGAGGGAACAGAGAGAGAGAGAGGGGAGGAACAGAGAGAGAGGGGGGGGAAATAGAGAGAGAGGGGGGGAACAGAGAGAGAGAGGAGGGGAACAGAGAGAGAGGGGGGGGAACAGAGAGAGAGAGGGGGGGAACAGAGAGAGAGAGGGGGGGAACAGAGAGAGAGAGGGAGGGGGAACAGAGAGCGAGGGAGGGGGAACAGAGAGCGAGAGAAGGGGAACAGAGAGCGAGAGAAGGGGAACAGAGAGCGAGAGAAGGGGAACAGAGAGCGAGAGGGGGAACAGTGAAGAGGAGAGGAGAGAGAGAGAGAGACGGGAGCAGAGATAGAGGGAGGGGGAACACAGAGCGAGAGGGGGAGCAGAGAGAGAGTAAGGGGCAACACAGAGCGAGAGGGGGAGCAGAGAGGGGAGAGAGGGGGAGGGAACAGAGAGAGAGAGGGGGGGAAACAGAGAGAGAGAGGGGGGAAACAGAGAGAGAGAGGGGGGAAACAGAGAAAGAGAGGGGGGAAACAGAGAAAGAGAGGGGGGAAACAGAGAGGGGGGAAACAGAGAAAGAGAGGGGGGGGAACAGAGAGAGAGAGGGGGGGGAACAGAGAGAGAGAGGGGGGAACAGAGAGGGGGGGGGAACAGAGAGAGGGGGGGGGAACAGAGAGAAAGGGGGGGGGAACAGAGATAGAGGGGGGGGGAACAGAGAGAGAGGGGGGGGAACAGAGAGAGGGGGGGGGATCAGAGAGAGAGAGGGGGGGAACAGAGAGAGAGAGGGGGGGAACAGAGAGAGAGAGGGGGGGAACAGAGAGAGGGGGGGAACAGAGAGAGAGAGGGGGGGAACAGAGAGAGAGAGGGGGGGAACAGAGAGAGAGAGGGGGGGGAACAGAGAGAGAGAGGGGGGGGAACAGAGAGAGAGAGGGGGGGGAACAGAGAGAGAGAGGGGGGGGGGAACAGAGACAGAGAGGGGGGGGGAACAGAGAGAGAGAGGGGGGGAACAGAGAGAGAGAGGGGGGGGAACAGAGAGAGAGAGGGGGGGGAACAGAGAGAGAGAGGGGGGGAACAGAGAGAGAGAGGGGGGGAACAGAGAGAGAGAGGGGGGGAACAGAGAGAGAGAGGGGGGGAACAGAGAGAGAGAGGGGGGGAACAGAGAGAGAGAGGGGGGGAACAGAGAGAGAGAGGGGGGGGAACAGAGAGAGAGAGGGGGGGAACAGAGAGAGAGGGGGGGGAACAGAGAGAGAGGGGGGGGAACAGAGAGAGAGAGGGGGGGGAACAGAGAGAGAGAGGGGGGGAACAGAGAGAGAGAGGGGGGGAACAGAGAGAGAGACGGGGAACAGAGAGAGAGAGGGGGGGAACAGAGAGAGAGAGGGGGAACAGAGAGAGAGAGGGGGAAGAGAGAGAGAGAGGGGGAACAGAGAGAGAGAGAGGGAACAGAGAGAGAGAGAGGGAACAGAGAGAGAGAGGGGGAACAGAGAGAGAGAGGGGGAACAGAGAGAGAGAGGGGGAACAGAGAGAGAGAGGGGGAACAGAGAGAGAGAGGGGGAACAGAGAGAGAGAGGGGGGGAGCAGAGAGAGAGAGAGGGGGAGACAGAGAGAGAAGGCGGGGGAAGAGAGAGAGAGAGAGGGGGGAACAGAGAGAGAGGGAGGGAGCAGAGAGAGAGAGAGATGGGGAGCAGAGAGAGAGAGATGGGGAGCAGAGAGAGGGAGGGGGAGCAGAGAGAGAGGGAGGGGGAGCAGAGAGGGAGGGGGAGCTGAGAGAGAGGGAGGGGGATCTGAGAGAGAGGGAGGGGGAGCTGAGAGAGAGGGAGGGGGAGCTGAGAGAGAGGGAGGGGGAGACGAGAGAGAGGGAGGGGGAGACGAGAGAGAGGGAGGGGGAGACGAGAGAGAGGGAGGGGGAGACGAGAGAGAGGGAGGGGGAGACGAGAGAGAGGGAGGGGGAGACGAGAGAGAGGGAGGGGGAACAGAGAGAGAGGGAGGGGGAACAGAGAGAGAGGGAGGGGGAACAGAGAGCGAGGGAGGGGGAACGACGAGAGCGAGGGAGGGGGAACAGAGAGCGAGGGAGGGGGAACAGAGAGCGAGGGAGGGGGAACAGAGAGCGAGAGAAGGGAACAGAGAGCGAGAGAAGGGGAACAGAGAGCGAGAGAAGGGGAACAGAGAGCGAGAGGGGGAACAGTGAAAGAGGGAAGAGAGAGAGAGAGAGACGGGAGCAGAGATAGAGGGAGGGGGAACACAGAGCGAGAGGGGGAGCAGAGAGAGAGTAAGGGGCAACACAGAGCGAGAGGGGGAGCAGAGAGAGAGAGTAAGAGGAACACAGAGGGAGAGAGGGGGGGAACAGAGAGAGAGAGGGGGGAACAGAGAGAGAGAGGGGGGAAACAGAGAGAGAGAGGGGGGAAACAGAGAGAGAGAGGGGGGAACAGAGAGAGAGAGGGGGGAAACAGAGAGAGAGAGGGGGGAAACAGAGAGAGAGAGGGGGAAACAGAGAGAGAGAGGGGGGAAACAGAGAGAGAGAGGGGGGAAACAGAGAGAGAGAGGGGGGAAACAGAGAGAGAGAGGGGGGGAACAGAGAGAGAGAGGGGGGGAACAGAGAGAGAGAGGGGGGGAACAGAGAGAGAGAGGGGGGGAACAGAGAGAGAGAGGGGGGGAACAGAGAGAGAGAGGGGGGGAACAGAGAGAGAGGGGGGGGGAACAGAGAGAGAGGGCGGGGGAACAGAGAGAGAGGGGGGGAACAGAGAGAGAGAGAGGGGGGGGGAACAGAGAGAGGGGGGGGGAACAGAGAGAGAGGGGGGGAACAGAGAGAGAGGGGGGAACAGAGAGAGAGAGGGGGGAACAGAGAGAGAGAAGGGGGGAACAGAGAGAGAGAAGGGGGGAACAGAGAGAGAGAAGGGGGGAACAGAGAGAGAGGGGGGGAACAGAGAGAGAGAGAGGGGGGGAACAGAGAGAGAGAGGGGGGGAACAGAGAGAGAGAGGGGGGGAACAGAGAGAGAGAGGGGGGGAACAGAGAGAGAGAGGGGGGGGAACAGAGAGAGAGAGGGGGGGAACAGAGAGAGAGAGGGGGGGAACAGAGAGAGAGAGGGGGGGAACAGAGAGAGAGAGGGGGGGAACAGAGAGAGAGAGGGGGGGAACAGAGAGAGGGGGGGGGAACAGAGAGAGAGGGGGGGGGAACAGAGAGAGAGGGGGGGGGAACAGAGAGAGAGGGGGGGGGAACAGAGAGAGAGAGGGGGGGGAACAGAGAGAGAGAGGGGGGGGAACAGAGAGAGAGAGGGGGGGAACAGAGAGAGAGAGGGGGGGAACAGAGAGAGAGAGGGGGGGAACAGAGAGAGAGGGGGGGGAACAGAGAGAGAGGGGGGGGAACAGAGAGAGAGGGGGGGGGAACAGAGAGAGAGGGGGGGGGAACAGAGAGAGAGGGGGGGGGAACAGAGAGAGAGAGGGGGGGAAACAGAGAGAGAGAGGGGGGGAACAGAGAGAGAGAGGGGGGGGAACAGAGAGAGAGAGGGGGGGGAACAGAGAGAGAGAGGGGGGGGAACAGAGAGAGAGAGGGGGGGGAACAGAGAGAGAGAGGGGGGGGAACAGAGAGAGAGAGGGGGGGGGGACAGAGAGAGGGAGAGGGGGGGAACAGAGAGAGGGAGAGGGGGGGAACAGAGAGAGGGAGAGGGGGGAACAGAGAGAGGGAGAGGGGGGGAACAGAGAGAGGGAGAGGGGGGGAACAGAGAGAGAGAGGGGGGGAACAGAGAGAGAGAGGGGGGGAACAGAGAGAGAGAGGGGGGGAACAGAGAGAGAGAGGGGGGGAACAGAGAGAGAGAGGGGGGGAACAGAGAGAGAGAGGGGGGGAACAGAGAGAGAGAGGGGGGAGAACAGAGAGAGAGAGGGGGGGGAACAGAGAGAGAGAGGGGGGGGAACAGAGAGAGAGAGGGGGGGGGAACAGAGAGAGAGAGGGGGGGAACAGAGAGAGAGAGGGGGGGAACAGAGAGAGAGAGGGGGGGGAACAGAGAGAGAGAGAGGGGGGGAACAGAGAGAGAGTGGGGGGGGAACAGAGAGAGAGAGGGGGGGAACAGAGAGAGAGAGGGGGGGGGAACAGAGAGAGAGAGGGGGGGAACAGAGAGAGAGAGGGGGGGAACAGAGAGAGAGAGGGGGGGAACAGAGAGAGAGAGGGGGGGAACAGAGAGAGAGAGGGGGGGAACAGAGAGAGAGAGGGGGGGAACAGAGAGAGAGAGGGGGGGAACAGAGAGAGAGGGGGGGAACAGAGAGAGAGGGGGGGAAGAGAGAGAGAGAGGGGGGGAACAGAGAGAGAGAGGTGGGGGGAACAGAGAGAGTGAGGGGGGGGAACAGAGAGAGAGAGGGGGGGAACAGAGAGAGAGAGGGGGGGAACAGAGAGAGAGAGGGGGGGAACAGAGAGAGAGAGGGGGGGAACAGAGAGAGAGAGGGGGGGAACAGAGAGAGAGAGGGGGGGAACAGAGAGAGAGAGGGGGGGAACAGAGAGAGAGAGGGGGGGAACAGAGAGAGAGAGGGGGAACAGAGAGAGAGAGGGAGGGAGCAGAGCGAGAGAGAGGGGGAGACAGAGAGAGAAGGCGGGGGAACAGAGAGAGAGAGAGGGAGGAACAGAGAGAGAGGGAGGGAGGAACAGAGAGAGAGGGAGGGAGCAGAGAGAGAGAGAGATGGGGAGCAGAGAGAGAGAGATGGGGAGCAGAGAGAGAGGGAGGGGGAGCAGAGAGA